>NW_026262734.1:27801389-27803889 GCF_021869535.1 Mytilus californianus | reverse complement strand
TTAGCCAGTTGTACATATGTTATGAATTGTCAATTATAACATGTATATAACTGTTGTCCCCTGCTCACAAAGGAGAGGTGGGAGTAGAATTTCGAGCAGGATAAGTCAATTTAAAAGATATTTGTGCACTCTGTTTACATCCACTAAAATCACGGAGTAAAATTCTATTTACAGCATTTCAAAGCACCACAATAAAATCCATAAAAATGTAATACTAGTACAATTCTCGTGTCAAAACGAAGTTCTCGAACAATATGACCAAAATTATCTTAAACATAAGGGAACACTATTTATATCCATATATTACCATGCAATATACATTCTAGGTTTACTACATGTACATGTATTTACTTGTATAGCAAATAAAGTATCGGGGCTAGTAATAAAAAAAAATAGGCGCTAATGAAAGAATCGAATCGGCGCAAATAAAAGATCGACATTTTTTTTAAATCGGCGGAAATCTCGTACGCCCGTGTAACTTTACACTGGTAAATGTATATGACTTACGCTTAGAATTTTTACTTAATATTTAATTTTCAAAACTGAGTTTTCAGAAGGTTAGGCCGATAAACAATACTTTCTAGAAGTTTCGATATACTGGCAACGTATGCATGTTGAGATTAACTTATTTCTTTAAGATTCTCGTACAATAATGGTGATCTTGCAATGAAGTTAAATTTTATCTATACTGCTTAATTGACAAAATCTTATAAAAGTAAAATTAAAAATGATAAAGGTTCATTGTCTGTTGTCATTTGTTTCATTTTAAATTGTCTCAAGGAGAAATCATAAAGATTTCGCCTGATCTCACAGAAGCTTAAGGCAAAAAATATAAGAAATTATTATACTCAGTGAATGTGAATTAGAATAAAAAATTAAGGGTTTTAAAACTAAACTTGTAAATTTAACTTATGACAAAAACAATTGCTTCAAGAATAAGATCCAACATAAAATTTCTCATTTTCAAAAAGCTACAATGACCGGAAAGATTGAAAACAAATTTCGATTTTCAATGCCGGCAATCTATACATACAACCTTGATTTCCAAAATGAGCTATTTAGATTCATAATATTTCATCCTGTTTTGAGAAATACTTTATAGTTTTCAACGGGAAATTATTTCTTAGATTCTAAATCATTTCTTGAATTAAAAACTTATTTTTATTTTATATTTACTGTCTCGTTTATTCAAACCACGTGAGGTAGTAATAACGGGGATCGTATTTTATGATAGGTTAAATGGATGTAAAACGTTTGAGAATCAAAAATTTTTATTCATATATTATACCTATAATTTTAATTTTCTTGTATTTTAAATATTCAGAAATAATGAATCCACAAACTAGATGGAATAATTTGTATACGCTAGTCTTAGTCGGGACACATAATGTTATAAAGAAGTCCGTCCGTGCTAATGTCGGTCCGTCTGTCAACAGTAGCGAAAAAGTGCGCTAGGGCGAAGTTCTGAAATTGACGCGACAAAAAAACCCACACATCTTGACCTATAATGGTTTACTTTTATAAATTGTAACTTGGATGGAGAGTTGTCTCATTGGCACTCATACCACATCTTCCTATATCTAATATAGTCAAATAGTCTGTAAGTTAGCCATTTCATTTCTCTTTTTATTTTTAATGATTTTGCTAATGAGAGGGAGAGGACAAAAACAGACTTTCCTTTCTAAAGCGTCGTAAAGGGTTATTTCGAACAATTTTTCATTCCGACGGAAGGTGTTTCTGAAGGTTAATTTTGTGCGGCAACAACATCATGAGATCTGGGGCCTGTTTATCGAAACTGTCCTAAGATCGGTCCTAAGAATTTCTTAGGACAGAAATTAGGATAAAGTTAGGACCGACTTACGACATGTCTCAGCATGCACATCGAAGCTATCTTAGGATTATCTTAGCTAGGATTCCTAACCGCTGTCCTAAGTATTGGCGTTAGAGAAAATAACAAATTAAAAATGAAAAGAAAAATGAAAATCTTGTATCAAATTTAACCAATAACTATAATTAAAAAAAAAAGATAAATAATTGAAAAATAATTATTAGTTTTAAATTAAAGGTGATAAATACTTTTTATATTATAATTGTACGTTTAATCTCATAAAACAAAACATAAGACAAAAAATATAACTACGTTTTATATAAGAATTGAAACAAACGAATTGTAAATAGTTAAAATAAAATATATAATCGGTCAAATTATTGTATGCTTTGTGTGAGCTGAATTCGAAGTGTCACGGTTTCATACTTCAAAGTTCAAAGGCAAATCTCGTGCATCTTTCGTATAAATACTGAGTACTTCAACTATTTTATTACTGCAAATAGCATGCGATGATACGTGTGAATATAAGAGACGAAATTCGAATTCTACCGATGCAAAACTACAGACTCTCCTGGACAACGTGGACAAGAGTAACACTTTGCTTTTTGGTAAATTGTCTGCTGAAAAGAGGGATAGGGATTTAATATGCATTAAGGGAACTACCATTTGATT
>NW_026262734.1:27771389-27773889 GCF_021869535.1 Mytilus californianus | reverse complement strand
CTAAGTGTTTCTATAAATTTGATGCAAAGCCTATTACATATAAATAGGTATAAAGTCATTTTTCCTGGTCATGATAACGGTCAGAATATAGGACAGAAAGTCACAGACAAAACGTCAAGGACAAAAAGTCACATGTATTATATGTTATAAACATTGAGTCCTGTTTCAAAGTAAAATCTATTTTTTTTTGTTAAAAGAAAGAAAATATACTAATTTTGAGAAACATCTTTCTGTAATGGGCTTTCAGCATGTTCAGTGAAAATCAAATTATAGGTACATGTATATAATTCTTTTAAAGTTACCCTTTCACGGTAAAGAGTTATCATAATTTATGGTCAATATTTTTTAATTTGCTGCTAAAAATCCATAAAGATAATTGTTATTTTCTCAAATTTCAATAATCCAATGCCTAATACTAATGTTAAGATAGTGCTACCATAGACGGATCCAGGGGCCCTGAGGGCCCGTCCCCTCCTTATTTATTGGAAATATTTGGTTGATTACATATGGAATCACTGAAGCATAAATGTAGCGGGCCATCACTTTAGGCAGTCACTGGGACCCCTTATATGAAAATTGTTCAGATGGTATATTTCCCCCTACTGCTCGTTTTAAGACCCGCAACCACCATCTGACAGATTTTCCGCGGGTCCTCGTAGGGAAACGAATCTTTTTGGAAAATCTCGAAAATTCCTCCCCGGCCAGAACGGCAAACAAGAAATGTGTCGGATGGATAGCAGGGACCATCGGGTCAACGGCCGACAGTACCCGCCCTTGTTGGTTACGCCCTTTGTTTGCTAAAGAACCCTTGTGTTTAATTCTTTTAGGAGCACCCAAGTTGACCTATTGAAATTTCTGTCCTTGTCCAATTGATCCCGATTTCCAGTTATATTTGAAATTGTCCGCCTTCATCCCAGCCAACCCATATTGCCGGACCTTTTTGAAATTGTCTATTTTTTTCAACTTCACCTCAAAAATGATCTTCATGTAGATACTAATCATCCAATAATACAATAATATTCAAAACGTATAGCTATACATGCTTTGCCATTTCAACATTGAGTTTAATAATGAATAAGAAAAATAAACAGCTCATGATATAGGTTTTTTTTTCCTTTATAGAAAGAAAGGTTTGATGGTCAATTATCATATACTTAGAGGACCAACGTCTGACTCTTTTTGTTCTATTTTTTATTGTGTTGAAGTGTATCAAATTGTTGCCTTTAATTAATTTTGGGTCAGTAGACTAGCACTGGACCAACAATGTTCCTATTAAATTTATTGATTTTGTTCTCTTCTGAAATATGCATGAGATATTTGACACTGGACACAAAGCAAACCATAACTAATCGATCATTTCATTTTTACAAAATCTTACCCCCCCCCCCCCCCCCCCCCCCCCCCCCAACAATATTGATTATTTTCATTTGTGATAAGTATTTATTTCTGTGCCTCACACAAACAATTTTAAGCTTGGCCTTTCTTGAACTGTCAATGTTCTGATTGTATCTTCTTAATATTATGTATAAATAGTTAGGAGCTAGTAGCTAAAATTCCAAACTGTCAACACCAAGTGGCTCTTTGATCTTTAATCTTCACTACAGCATTTGAATACTAGTTGATGGACTGACTTGTAAAAGCCATCATTCTTTGACACTGCATTAAATTGAAAACTTACAGAAGAGAGTTTTTTGTATGAGAGATTTAGTCTATTTTCAAGCGTTTTCCAAGTTTATGCATATAAATGTAATTTGTTGTTTCTATGGCAACACTATCACTAATAATGCCTGGAATATTATCAATATTTCTCAAATACAAGAAAACCTGCTTATGTAAGCAAAACTGTATACATTCATTGTTATATGTATCGAAGTTCATTAAAACGCATTTGTTAAAATTAGTACGTGTCCGTATTTTTGCAAATGAACTACTTGTTTCCATGGCAACACATTCAATGGCAAATATTGTACAATTGAATATGAATTTTTTTAATGATTTTATTTGTTTTTTTTCTAGATTGAGTAATTGTTTTCTTGTATATTTTTTATGATCATGAAAACAGACTGAAAGTTCTTTATAATCAGCACTTTTATCCAGAATAGAGAAATAGTGTTTGTTTCCTTCAAGTGGTAACACCATTATCGAAATACTATACAAGCAAAATCATTTATATATACACATGTATGTATACAGTGAAACTTAATAAGTGTTTTAGTTTTCCTACTTATGTGCACAGTTAAGAAACTAACTGAAACTTTTTTCAAAATTGTTTTAAACTTGTGTATCAAAATGAAATTGTTTCCATAGCAACACAGTTAAAACTATAATACCGTTATATATGATTTTGTTTAAAATTTTGATGATTACAATAATTTCTACATATTGTATATTTATTCATTTTTTTCTGACTGCAGAATTAGGTTTTAAAACATTTTTTTTCAAAATTTTCAAAAAAAAAAATTTTCTGAAAAAATGAAAACTAAGCATTTTGTATCCATGG